>NC_051231.1:32400048-32435048 GCF_015220715.1 Pygocentrus nattereri | reverse complement strand
AGTCGCTCTGACAGACTGTAATACACTACAGGAAGCGTAGGGGGCGATACGGCTTCTACTGTTTCATTTAAAAAGCTCTATAATGTTCATATGATCCACACAGTCGCTCTGACAGACTGTAATACACTACAGGAAGCGTAGGGGGCGATACGGCTTCTACTGTTTCATTTAAAAAGCTCTATAATGTTCATATGATCCACACAGTCGCTCTGACAGACTGTAATACACTACAGGAAGCGTAGGGGGCGATACGGCTTCTACTGTTTCATTTAAAAAGCTCTATAATGTTCATATGATCCACACAGTCGCTCTGACAGACTGTAATACACTACAGGAAGCGTAGGGGGCGATACGGCTTCTACTGTTTCATTTAAAAAGCTCTATGATGTACATATGATCCACACAGTCGCTCTGACAGACTGTAATACACTACAGGAAGCATAGGGGGCGATACGGCTTCTACTGTTTCATTTAAAAAGCTCTATAATGTTCATATGATCCACACAGTCCCTCTGACAGACTGTAATACACTACAGGAAGCGTAGGGGGCGATACGGCTTCTACTGTTTCATTTAAAAAGCTCTATAATGTTCATATGATCCACACAGTCGCTCTGACAGACTGTAATACACTACAGGAAGCGTAGGGGGCGATACGGCTTCTACTGTTTCATTTAAAAAGCTCTATAATGTTCATATGATCCACACAGTCGCTCTGACAGACTGTAATACACTACAGGAAGCATAGGGGGCGATACGGCTTCTACTGTTTCATTTAAAAAGCTCTATAATGTTCATATGATCCACACAGTCGCTCTGACAGACTGTAATACACTACAGGAAGCGTAGGGGGCGATACGGCTTCTACTGTTTCATTTAAAAAGCTCTATAATGTACATATGATCCACACAGTCGCTCTGACAGACTGTAATACACTACAGGAAGCGTAGGGGGCGATACGGCTTCTACTGTTTCATTTAAAAAGCTCTATAATGTTCATATGATCCACACAGTCACTCTGACAGACTGTAATACACTACAGGAAGCGTAGGGGGCGATACGGCTTCTACTGTTTCATTTAAAAAGCTCTATGATGTACATATGATCCACACAGTCGCTCTGACAGACTGTAATACACTACAGGAAGCATAGGGGGCGATACGGCTTCTACTGTTTCATTTAAAAAGCTCTATAATGTTCATATGATCCACACAGTCCCTCTGACAGACTGTAATACACTACAGGAAGCGTAGGGGGCGATACGGCTTCTACTGTTTCCTTTAAAAAGCTCTATAATGTTCATATGATCCACACAGTCGCTCTGACAGACTGTAATACACTACAGGAAGCGTAGGGGGCGATACGGCTTCTACTGTTTCATTTAAAAAGCTCTATAATGTTCATATGATCCACACAGTCGCTCTGACAGACTGTAATACACTACAGGAAGCATAGGGGGCGATACGGCTTCTACTGCTTCATTTAAAAAGCTCTATAATGTTCATATGATCCACACAGTCGCTCTGACAGACTGTAATACACTACAGGAAGAATAGGGGGCGATACGGCTTCTACTGTTTCATTTAAAAAGCTCTATAATGTTCATATGATCCACACAGTCGCTCTGACAGACTGTAATACACTACAGGAAGCGTAGGGGGCGATACAGCTTCTACTGTTTCATTTAAAAAGCTCTATAATGTTCATATGATCCACACAGTCGCTCTGACAGACTGTAATACACTACAGGAAGCGTAGGGGGCGATACGGCTTCTACTGTTTCATTTAAAAAGCTCTATAATGTTCATATGATCCACACAGTCGCTCTGACAGACTGTAATACACTACAGGAAGCGTAGGGGGCGATACGGCTTCTACTGTTTCATTTAAAAAGCTCTATAATGTTCATATGATCCACACAGTCGCTCTGACAGACTGTAATACACTACAGGAAGCGTAGGGGGCGATACGGCTTCTACTGTTTCATTTAAAAAGCTCTATAATGTTCATATGATCCACACAGTCGCTCTGACAGACTGTAATACACTACAGGAAGCGTAGGGGGCGATACGGCTTCTACTGTTTCATTTAAAAAGCTCTATAATGTTCATATGATCCACACAGTCGCTCTGACAGACTGTAATACACTACAGGAAGCGTAGGGGGCGATACGGCTTCAACTGTTTCATTTAAAAAGCTCTATAATGTTCATATGATCCACACAGTCGCTCTGACAGACTGTAATACACTACAGGAAGCATAGGGGGCGATACGGCTTCTACTGTTTCATTTAAAAAGCTCTATAATGTACATATGATCCACACAGTCGCTCTGACAGACTGTAATACACTACAGGAAGCGTAGGGGGCGATATGGCATTTTCAAACTATGTCAAAAACTGAAAAAATGGATATACAAGGTTTTGTTCCAACAGCAGAGATGTAGCACGTGTGCCCAGTCCTGGTCCTGGAGATCTAACACAATGCAGAGTTTAGCTCCAACACTGATCTAATACACTAGATTCTGGTGATGAAGGATTTCAGAGTGATCTGAACGTTAGAATCAGCCGTGCTGGATCTGAACTCTCCAGCATGGAAGATCTCCAAGAAAAGGTTCGAGCCCTCCTAATATACAGAAACAAAGCTGCAAAAACAGCCTGTTTGAATTCTGTGTTTACATGATGGCACAAAAATTGATGTATTTATGTATATCCGCCTACTCGGTCTGCAGCAGTTTAGCCCCGCCCATTAACACTGAGGTTACTGTTTTCAATAGGCTGTTTTTTTTAATGAAACAATACAGGGCAGCCAATCAGAACAGAGAGCATATATCAGTCACTCAAATATATCAGTCTTAAAGGCACAGTAACAAACTGTTGAATTCTCAGTGTTAAAGGTTGGAAAATGGTCACCTAAAATGGTTTATCAATTTTTGGTACATAAAACCAAACAAACGAAGACTTCAGGGAGTAAACACTGTAAAAACTATAGGATCTGGGCCCTCTGACCGTCGAGGTGAACCTGTTTCATCATTTTATTCTGATCTCTGTGCTGTGAGATATAAACTCACCCTGTCCTGGCCTGCTGTAAGCTCCTGGTCCCTCTCCATGCAGTCCAGCGTAGATGTTATCAGAAGACAGCGAGCCCTTGAGGGAGCAGGGCTGCTGAGTCTGGACCGGTTCGGACACAGAGCTGGGCAGAGTGCTCGTCCCCGAGCGAGAGCGACTGTCTGACACCACCGAGGCTCGCGCCGGAGAGCCGTTCAAACTCAGAGAAGGCTCACCTGAAGCAGGAAAAAGACGCACACAGCTGCAGCAGCGTTCAATCAACACTGGGCCTTTCACACTTCAAAACAGGGCCTGTGAAGAGGTTCAACATCAAACATTCAGAGTGCACACTGCTAGCTGCCTGTGTCCTTAAGGATCAAGATCAAAGCTCTTTTACTAGATTTTAATGCTCTAAATAGCCTGAAAGCACCTGCGTACCTCACTAACTCCTTTAGGTTAGGGAACCAGCCTCGTGACCAGAAGGTCGCCGGTTCGATCCCCAGAGCCGACAGCACATGACTGAGGTGTCCTTGAGCAAGACACCTAACCCCCAACTGCTCCCCGGGCGCTGTGAATTGGGCTGCCCACCGCTCCGGGCAAGCGTGCTCACTGCCCCCTAGTGTGTGTGCTCACTAGTGTGTATGTGGTGTTTCACTTTACGGATGGGTTAAAATGCAGAGGTGGAATTTCCCCGTTATGGGACTAATAAGGGTCAATTAATCTCAATCTTAATATGTACCTTCATTCAAAAACTGTGTGTAATGTCAGAGGAATGGAATAAACTAACCCCATTTCCAAAATAGTTGGGATGCTACAAACATTATTTTTGAACTGGTACATGTTGTTGGCATCAAATTCAAAATGAGTATATATTTAAAAAATAATTTCTCAGTTTCAACATTTGATATGGTGTCTTTGTACTATTTCCAATTAAATACAGGGTTTAAATAATTTGCACCAATTGAATTTTGTTTTTATTTACATTTTTCACAGCGTCCTAACTTTTCTGGAAAGGTGGTTGTACAAAGGTTATGGTAAAACACACCGTAGCAGAGCAAAAAGCACTCGCTTATAATTATTGCATAATTTGAAAATCAGTTTCTATCATTTCTGTGTTCTTTTGAAAAGTTTGCGGTGCTCCTGTCTTGCACTGCTCTGATCTGCTCATCACAAAAGCCTGTTTTCATCTTCAGAGAAAGGAAAGAAAACAGAAGCCTGAGTTTGTGGGCGTCTGTTTCCGTGTGTTCTTTCTTCTTTATTATGTTCAGTAGTACTGAACTGTTTCAGTTCAAAGGAAATGACTCACTGTATTTGGCCACATCGCCGGCTTTACTGCTTTCGCTTGTTTTTTTGACGCTTCTCAGCTGCTGGACCAGAGGGCTGAGCAGTTTTCCAGCCCTGAGCTTGTGCTTGCTGGCCCTGCGTCTGCGTCCAGCAGGGGGCACGGTGGAGGTGTGGCTGAGGCCAGGAGGGGGCGCTTTACCGAGACGCATATAGAGCAGCTCGATCTCGTCGCGCTGGTGAGCCTGCAGCTCCGAAATCTCCTTCATATGTCTGCAGGAGGGAGGAGAGAGTGACGATATTACAATATTACACTATAAGATATTATATCAGACTTCAGTTCACAGTCTCAGTCCCTCGGCACCAGGCAGCTCTGTGACGCGCCGACACGCTTACTGATCCATTCAAGCTGAAAATTATGACTACATCACTGAGAAAGCCGAAGGACGTCCAGAATGAAGTTATAATAAAAATGAATATTCAAAACGAAATGAATATCCAGAAAAAAATTCCAATAACAATAATAATAATATCCAGAATGAAGTTAGAATATAATGAGTATATATAATAAAGTTCTAGAAAAATTAATATCTAAAATAAAATAAAAAGCATAATGGATTCAAAATGAAAATGAAGTACTAATATCCACAATAAAATCATAGTGAAACTACTGTATGGAATAAAGTTATAATAAAATGTATGTAATGATATACATTATTTGTAATATAGTACAATAAATATCTAGAATACGTGTCAAATAAAATCAGCACATGTAATGAATTCAGCTAAAATTGATATTCAGAATAAAATCAGAATCAGAATAAATTAGAATTAAAATAAAATGCTAATGGAGTTGTAATAAAATTTGTCTATGTAATAAAGTTCTGGTAAAATTAGTAACCAAAATCAACTTCACTTAGAATTAAAATTAGAATTAAGTTTTACTAAAATTCATATCGGGAATAAAGTTATGATGAAATGAACTGAAGTTCTGGTAAAACTACTGTCTGGAATAAAATTACGATTAGAAATAAAGTAAACCATGCAGGACGTATAAAGGAAATGAGTCAGTCTAATTTATACTCACGTTGACGCTGTATACGTTATTACTAGATAAATAAACATCAGAATGATAAAGTAAACAAACGAAAGTCAGGCGATTCCAGGCTGAGACGGCCGACTCACTTCTCCCTCAGCCTCTGCAGCTCTCTCTTGATGTCCGAGTCCTCCATCTCGGAGTCGTTATCGCTGCTCATGTACACGCCGCCCTGCCTGCTGGGCGAGTCCGAGCTCTGCACGCTGCTGCTGCGGCCCGAGCGCCTCAGGAAGGCCACCGCCCTCTTCATGAAGTCACTTCCCCTCCTCTCCGAGCGGCCGAGCCGAGAGGGGGTCGGGGGGGCCATTTTGGCCGGACTGCTCTCCGCCCCAGAGTCGGAGGACATGAAGCGGGCGGCGTGGACGTCCACCGGGACAGAGGTGTGCGCTCGCGGGAGGGAGCCCCGCTTGCTCAGGGAGGGCGGAGCGTCCAGGTAGAAGTCAGGCGGAGCCGAATATCTGCTGCTGTGTTTCCTGCGTGTGACCTCGTCCTCCGCGCTGACCACCGAGAAGCGGCCGATGGTGCTGACCGGCATGCTCGGCTCCGTGTAAGCGCTGCGCTCCCCGAAACAGCTGCCAGGGTGCGCTGGAGAGGCTGTGCTGCTCCAGCTCCGCTGCTTCTTCTGGGCCTCAGGAGGGCCGGGCATCATCTGATTAAGAACAATAATCGATGCTTAAAGAAAGACTGACCAGTTCTTAATCAGTGGGGCAAGCTACAGTCAAAACACACCAAGAGACGCTATTTAAACACACACACACACACACACACACCACGTTTATCCTCCTGGGTCGTATGGGGGTCTGGAGCCTATCCCAACATTCACTGGGTGGAAGGCCAGAAACACCAAGGACAGGTCGCCAGTCCATCACAGGGCAGACACACACATCCTCATGAAGATTTACTGCAGATTTCAGCTCCAGAGTAAATCTAGCACCCCTCGTCCAGCTGGTCAGATGGTCTGCCACGATTAGAAAACCGTTGCTCGGCAGACACCCTTAGCAACTATTAAAAGGGATTTCCAATGATTTGTTCATTTCTCCACCTAATTCCGAAGTACAGATACTGACCTATCCTAACAGTGGTGGTGATGGAGGTCACCAGGTCTACAACACAGATACAACCATTTTATTTACTATCAAAAGCCACCAGTGATGTCATGCTTTTCTTCAAACGCCTGACTCCCATCTGATTCCTGTGAACAATTCTTAGTGGCCAAGCCAGAACGCTCTGAATTCATTTGTTTACATCTTAGCCATCAGCTGGAACACCTCGCACCGTGACAGCTTTGTTTGCTGTTATTTTGTAACTGCATCCTTTAGCTTGAGAAAGTTCAAATAAAGGTTAGTGGCCTGGTGAATGAGGCATAACTGAGGGATTATAAGGACATTCATTGTATGGATCTGATAGATTAGAGTTAGTTAACCTCATAAATGGCCAGGGCCCACGTCCAGGCTAAGACCAGCTCTACCAGTTTGCATTGATGTCCCTATAGTTACTGAATAATAAGTCTTAGTACGTAACAGGATGGCAGATCTCCAGGAGCAGGACAACACTACAGGGTGATTCCAAGAGATTCATCTCATTTCAAAGTACCGTATTTTTACAACCGTTAGGTGCTTAGGAACCAATCACAATCCAACTGAAAGAGGGGGTCAGAGAGTTTCTGACAGCTCCCTTCAGTCTGTCAGAACTGTGCAGTGTGATTATCATCAGCAGTGAAGCTCCAGCAGCTCAGAGCGCTCGTCGTTGGTTCCACAGCACCGGATGATCTCCGAAATCCCACTGAAAGAGCCGTGAGTGCAGCGACGCCCAACACGCTCAGTCCAGTACGGGATGAGTTTGACTGTGGCGTTGATGTCTGTACAGCTGGAGGAGGTTCAGACTAAACATACAGCGCTGTGTGAAGGTTTCAGGTTTAACCAGTTGACCTCAGCAGTGAGTTCATCACAATATACATCAGAATAAAGTCGTATTCATAATTCAAATAAACAGAAAAACAATAAACAGTAACAAGAATTTCTTGGGTCCATATTTTTCCTGGACACCTTCAAAGCCGCCACAGAGACTCGTTAATATCATCAATTACATCATGAGCTCAATTTACTGAGCACTGATTGGTCAAACCAGGAGCTGCTTTTTAACTACATATAATACTGGGCTTCCTCGAGGAGGAGAGGCTTGGAGATGGTTAAACACACACACCAACATCCAGAACATCACTAGTTATATACATATATATATATATATAATCCTTATTAATTAATATTCTATAAGTTTTGTTTATTCAAATATTAACACTTTTCTCAGCAAATAAACACAAACTACACAATAAATAGATTTTGAAAATAAGACTTTCACACAGTTCTGTATTAATTTAAATGATCGTTTAAATCATTTACAGTTTACTGCATTGATCTGTAATAATCAGTAAATAAATCATTTTGAAATCGGACGGATGTTTTTGAATCCCCCTGTAAACACCATGACATGCAGGATGTTTGTATTTCTTTGAATTACCTGCGTAATAAACAGACAGACAACTGGACTGCTGGTTCGTGACTGTAGGGAGCAAATACCTTAAAGCGACTCCTGGAGCCAGAGCAGGATGTGGAGTGAGGCATTGCTTGTCTCTTCGACACTGTGACTGCAGAATGAACCATTTCTGAGTATCACATAAACAATATTATACACAATAAACGTCTTCAATCTCTCGGTAACTTCCTGGAAAGTTCTAGCAGAAATATGAAGAACAAAAATGATCTGACGTACCTCCAACCGCGGAGTCACTGAGCGCACTCAGACTGTCCACCCTCTCTGGAATCTGTGGCTGCCATGGAGACAGGAACAGAAGACAGGCTTATTATTCTGTTATTATTCTTTACTAATGTTGTAAAAGTTAAAGCATTAAATTATTAACAGCACAATTCTGTAAAACGGCATTAACGCATTTTCCTAGCTTGGCCCTTTGACCCATCCGTAGTACTGAAGCCCAGCTGCAGGGCTCTATGTTGCTCTGATAGTAGCACTCTTGATGCGAGGTCTTCAGCACCTTCAGCAGACGACACTGGACAACGCTCACAAGGGAACTACTGTTAAGGTCCTGGGGGAATGCGGTGTTTCGGCACTTTCTTTCTCGTTCATCACCATTTCCCATTGGGTTAATGTCTGGAAGAATCTGATTGGGTTCAGCAGGGGGCGTTCCAGCTAGAGAGATGCATTGCAGGAGAGGAGGGCTGTTCCAGCGGTCACACCTGTGCCACCAGCCTCCACCTGAGTAGACCAGCCAACTGAGGATGTGTTTGTGACTGAATGTTTGAATCTGTTTGTATGAGTTTGTCTAAAGACTTGTAAACCCTTCCTTTTGTAAGTGAGGGGGTGAGAGTCCCATTTCCTTTCACATATCGTTTTCTCCTGGTATTGCGATTGGGAGGGATCACAAAATGCCAACTACTGGTTGGTACAGTGTAGTGGGTAGCACCTCTGGCTCTGCCTTCTATGCCGTAGGCTGGGGTTTAACATGGACAAATGTTCTGCTTCGTTAGATCACAATGAACATCAAGGTGAAGAACAGAATAAATAACAGAGAAAGGTACTTTAGCTTACCAGCTGCTCTCCAGCCCTGATCAGCCCCTCTCCAATGAGGCTGGGGGTGCTGGTCCCCGACTCCCCTGTGGCGCTCTCTGGTCCGGGCGGGGACTGGATATACTCAGTCCCGGAGCCGGGGGTTTCAGCCGCACTGCCCGACGGATACATGGGCACGTATTCCTGATACAGCAGGTTCCTCAGCTTCTCATCCAGCGTCTTTATGGTACTGTCCACGAACCCCACCCTTCCGCGACCCTCGCCGTCCGACTCGTTTGGAGCATGTGGGTGCTGTGAGGGGGCGGGGCTCTGAGGCAGTGAGGGGGCCTTAGCTCCGCCCACAGCGGAGAAAGGCTGCTGCATCACTACAGGGTGCTGCCCGCGCTCCGAGATGGACTGCAGCTGCTCCCGCGCTGATGGGGCCTCCTGCGCGAGAGGAGGGGTCAGCGGAGAGGGCTGCTGAATGCCTGCACTAACGTCCAGTGCTAGCGGCATGACTAGTGGGCAACAGGGCACACTCTCTGCTACTGACGCGGCACAGGCGAGATCTGCCACCTGCTGGGCAGCATGGATCGGCGAGAGCGACCCAAGTTTCACACTCGAAGGCTCGTCCACGGTCAGAGAGCTGCGCAGAGCCGTGACAGACTGGGCTCTAAGCTGCGCCGCGGTTGAGGCAGCAGCGTCTTCTGGATGGGAGGCTGACAGAGCAGCAGCGAGGGGAGCAGGGGGCACTGGAGAGAGTGGAGCCAGGGACAGGGGGTCTGTGGTGGTCAGAGAGAGTGGGCTGCAGAATCCATGAGCATCGCTGTCGCCAGAGGGGGGCGCCGTGGCATAGCCTTCTGAATCTGAATGACAATAAAGAGAATGTTCCAAATAAAATAAGCAATAAAATTAATGAGCATCACCATCAGTAACAGCCCATGGTTACTGGATAAGTTAAGTGTGGACTGTTAAACTGACAACATTATGACTCAAGAGTACGTTTCACCATGGATGGAAGTCCTTTCCTGTCAGATAGAGGAGAAAAAATTGTGTACACCTTTTTGTTTCTGTCAAAATTTGGACTACATTACCAGTATTAAGATGTACACCTTCTACCTCGCACTCAGGCTGAGTTAACTGGGACCTTGAGTTACACCGTTTCATTCCACCTCATGTACCACATGTGATGCGAATGACAATAAAGCCTTATCTTATCTTATCTTATTATCTTAAATTCATGTTGAAATAATGACAGTATCCTGTGATACTGAATTAACAGGTCAATATTATGACCCATTTTCTCAGAATATATTTCCTCAGTATCTCATAATATTTACATATTTTTTAAAAAAATTTGTACTTTTCTCAAAACGTTGACGTCACAAAACAGACTAATTACTTATTTTCTTAAAAGATTAAGCTAACACAACAGAGTAATTACCTATTTTCTCCAAATATTGACTTTCTATGTCATAATAATTACTTTCTGTGCCAAAATAACGACCGTTTCTGCAACTAAAAGAAACAGGTGACTTTTTCTTCTCTACCTGCTGGAAACGGGGAGAACGTGAATGTGAATGATAACGTTACAGATTCACTACCTATAGAAACAGAAGCTGACGGGGTGCTGCCCTCTAGTGGTTGAGCTAAGGTACTCTCAGCAGGCTGTCCGGGAGCGGTCCCATCAGTCAGTGTGCTGGTAAGGGCCGTCTGCACAGCTGTCGCTCCCCCTGAGGATGCATCCTGACTGACCACAGGAGGCTCGTCCACTGGGCAGATGATGAACCACCTCTTTCCAGTGTGAAGCACTGAACAGAGCAAAACAAAGTCCTCCTGACAAACCGGCATAGATCTGGGCTCAGCTATCTAAATCACTGTGGTGATTTCCACAGTCTTGCTGTGCAGACAGACTGAACAGAGACGAATGTGTCCTAAAGGGACATTAATTTGTTATAAAACTCAAGAACTGATTTTCAGTCCAACCCAAACCCACAAAATCATCTTTAAAATAGAATCTGTTTTCATGGTGTTGTGCACCGCTGAGAATCAATCACGACCATGTATTTACTCTCACTGGCATCAGACACTTTATTTGGACTTCATTTCAAAAGAGCGGCAATAAATATTTATTTACAGACTCATAAAGCAGACAGCCAGTGAGAGAACTGGCGTGTACCGTTCTGCTGATAGACTGGTTGCGCTGCTCCATCTCTCTGTCCTCTTGCTCCCTAGAAAACAACAGACAAACATTTAGAGATACTGGTTGGTTTCAGGGGAAGATGTTGTGATTTTTGCTAATATCAAAGTAGATCTTATTAAAGAATCCATAGGATCATCATAATCGTAGAAAATAGGGATGCTCCTATTGGTTAGTGTAGTGGGTCACACCTGTCTTCTACGCTGTAGACTGGGGTTCAGTGCCCCGCCTGGGTAACCACCCTGCACTATACCAATAAGAGTCCCTGGGCAAGACTCCTAACACCACCTTCACCCACCTGTGTAAACTGATCAAATTGTAAGTCGGTCTGGATAAGAGCGTCAGCCAAATGCCGTAAATGCTTCTTTCGCACCATTAAGCACTGATAATAACAACTACTGATTACTACTGACATTGCAGCTATAACATCTTACTTTCTTACATATTAGATTTCAATCCACTGTGGGATTTTTCCTCACCTCATCTCCCACCCCGCCAGGAGCCTGACCCTGAAGAGGAGTGTCCCTCAGGGCAGCTGGCCTCTCCCCCTCCACCTCCTCGTTTAGCATGTCCTCAGCTTTATCCACAATGTCCTTCAGCTGGTCGATGAAGATCTCCTTCTCTATGGGCAGGATAAAGCCGTTCTCCACCTGGGGGCACATGAGGATAAACATAGTTTATATACTCACTCACTACAAGACTAAAGCTAAAAACATCTCAAATGACACCCGTGGCCATCTGATGAGCTGCGCTGACCATGTAAGTGGCAATTTCCTCAGGAGCGTCTCCATCCAAATCGAACTTGAAGGTCACCATTTTGTGATTATGGGTCTCCAGCTGGCATTCCACCATTTTATCACCTGTATCACAGACCTAATAACGTGAGAAAGAGAGACAGGCAGACAGACAGGCAGACAGGCAGACAGACAGACAGAGAAGGGAAAGCGTTTATGGGATGCACAAAACCAGAGAGCAAAATCAGAGAAAACACACAGCAACTCTCACATTGAGCATGCTGAGCTTGGGTTTGCTGGTCTTCTCCTGCCGTGACCGGGTGCGCGCCGACTTGCGGTGGTGTTTCCTGGGTTTCCCGTCACCTTTCCCTCCGCTGGTGGTGCCATCATAGCTGTCGCTCATCTCTTTACCTGAGGCGGCATCTGAGTTTACACTGGACACCCACAGGAGAGAGTAAACCCATTAACTGGGTTCAGAAGGTCGCACTGCTGAGTGTCATTCAAAAACACTGCCCTGCTTTCACTAGAAAAGCTCCTCAACGGGAGCTTCAAAGAACATTTTCAGCAGCTGGTAATGTAAACCGACAGCTTGATCCTCCAAATTTGCACCGTTTCCTTCCTCATAAAACACGCTTTCAATGTAAAAAACAGCTGGCATTTAAAACGGTGTAACAAACAGCACCTGAACGTGGAGATATCAGGGGTCTGTCTCATGAAGCAGGACTTAACCTTAAGCTTGGTTCAATCTCAGCCTGGTGGATCACTTTTCACCATGCTACATCACCATGGCAACCTATACACCAGGGTCAGCTAAGTTTGGGACTTCATATCATAAACAGCTCTTGGACGAGCTTCAGACCAATCAGGCGTCCCCCTTCTGATGGACGTGGAAACCCTCCGGTCATTTTCACGTCACTATTTTTGACTGCATGACCTTCACAGGACAAACAACACCTTTCAGCGGGGGAAACAAGGCAAACTACTTAGATATGAAGAATATAAAGCAATTATTTGTCCAACAAACACCGCTTTGAGGCCGATCGACTGCTCCTCAGGTTTCACCTGTTCGGCTGTTCTCTATCCCACTTTCATGTGCGCACACAATAGGATTTTTCACAGTGTTCGTATCTGAGCCTGGATTAATAGAGAAAGCTAACCGTCATTAAACTGACCGCAGCTGGGTTTGTTAGGTTTTTGAAGCAGGAGCCCTCAGACAGACTTCGTGAGACAGACTCCAGGCTTTCCTATGACAGTGAAAATGGTTCCTGCAAGAAAAGGCAGTGGTTCAGCGACCCACCTGTCACAGGTATAGCTGGGAAGTGGCATGGGTATGGGCTCCTGCAAAACATGAGCACAGAGATCAGCCCGCAATTAAACAGCGAACACAAACTAGCTGAAGACACAGTGAACCTAAATTTGTGTTGTCTAATCAGGTTCATCTTGTTCTTGCAGGCAAACAGTAAACAAGTATCAAGTCCACCCTATGAATAATGTCCCAGTGACCAATAAATGACGATATATTTCACCAGATCTCCTCATATAAACCAAGTGGTCCTAACCTTAGGTAAGCATTACCCTGACCAATGAGGAGTCTGGCCTCTTATATATATAAAGAGTTAGGTATACTTCCAAAATAGAGGCACATACATGTAAATATCAAGGACTGGATGTACACTATATTGACAAAAGTATTCGGTCGTTTGCTTTCACACGCGTATGAACTTGAGTGAATCCCATTCTTAATCCATATGGTTTAATATGATGTCGGCCCACCCTTTGCAGCTATAACAGCTTCAACTCTTCTGGGAAGGCTTTCCACAAGGGTTAGGAGTGTTTTTGGGAATTTTTGACCGTTCTTCCAGAAGCACATTTGTGAGGTCAGACACTGATGTTGCATGAGAAGGCCTGGCTCACAGACTCCGCTCTAATTCATCCCAAAGGTGTTCTATGGGGTTGAGGTCAGGACTCTATGCATCCGTGTCTTTATGGACCTGCTTTGTGCACTGGTGTGCAGTCATGTTGGAGCAGGAAGGGGCCGTCCCCAAACTGTTCCCACAAAGTTGGGAGCATGAAATTGTCCAAAATCTCTTGGTGCTGAAGCATTAAGAGTTCCTTTCACTGGAACTAAGGGGCCGAGCCCAACTCCTGAAAAACAACCCCACACCATGATCCCCCCTCCACCAAACTTTTCACTCGGCACAATGCAGTCAGACAAGTGCCGTCTCCTGGCAACCGCCAAACCCAGACTCGTCCATCGGATTTTTGAAGACCTTATGAACAAGCGCTGGATGCTGGAAATACCTTGTGTTGACCAGAGGTCCATCAGCAACCTTGCTGAAACCATCCAGACTGCATTTGGTGATTACATCATGGCCTGCTTTGATGCAGCAAGCTTGTCCCCAGACACTGACACCCTTGTGGAAACACCACAGTGGAAGCCTGAGATGCAAGTGGTCTGCAGCATCATCCTCAATCAATGGAGTCTATCAGAATTCGAGGTACTGGCCCTAGAATTGAATGGATCTCCTGATTCGAGTGAGAAGTGCTCCGACATCCTCAGCTTACAAAACGTCATGGAAAGTTGGCCTGATGTGTCAAGCTTGATGAGCTCCATCCCTGCTGTTCAGGTAAACAGACTGAACTGATTCTGCATTTCCTCTTAATGTAACGCTCAGTCTCGTATTTTGCCTCACTGACTTAATATAATTGAACTGTGGTGCGTCTTCCAGGTGATTGAAGCGTCTGAGGACTCTGAGGTGGAAGATATTGAAGACCTGGAGGTTTCTGCCTGCGGTGATGATTAGTCAGTCAGTTCTTCTTGAGATTTCATGCTGTCTTTGTCCAAACTGTCCCAATGCCCTGAACTGACGTTCTCCTTGTTCTCACTGTCAGTAGGTACTAGAGTTTTCACCACAACCGGAACAAAGAAGTGGAAGAAGCTTGTGTCTCCAGCCTCCTGAGACGAGTCTTCTGCTTCAGATGCCTCCCATCTTGGTGTGTGGTACTACTCTGAAACTCCTGAGTCTTCGTCCCACCATTAGCTCACCATTAAAAACTTCACCATTAGTTCACCATTAAAAACTTCACCATTTGTTCACCATTAAAAACTTCACCATTAGTTCACCATTAAAAAACTTCACCATTAGTTCACCATTTAAAAACAACTGCACCATTTGTTCACCATTAAAAACTCCACCATTAGTTCACCATTAAAAACTTCACCATTAGTTCACCATTAAAAACTTCACCATTAGTTCACCATTAAAAAACTTCACCATTAGTTCACCATTAAAAACTCCACCATTAGTTCTCCATTAAAAACTCCACCATTAGTTCACCATTAAAAACTCCACCATTAGTTCACCAGTAAAAACTCCACCATTAGTTCACCATTACAAACTCCACCATTTGTTCACCATTAAAAACTTCACCATTAGTTCACCATTAAAAAACTTCACCATTAGTTCACCATTAAAAACTTCACCATTAGTTCACCATTAAAAACTTCACCATTAGTTCACCATTAAAAACTTCACCATTAGTTTACCATTAAAAACTCTACCATTAGTTCACCATTAAAAACTCCACCATTAGTTCTCCATTAAAAACTCCACCATTCGTTCACCATTAAAAACTCCACCATTAGTTCACCATTTAAAAACAACTGCACCATTTGTTCACCATTAAAAACTCCACCATTAGTTCACCATTTAAAAACAACTGCACCATTTGTTCACCATTAAAAACTCCACCATTAGTTCACCATTAAAAACTTCACCATTAGTTCACCATTAAAAACTTCACCATTAGTTCACCATTAAAAAACTTCACCATTAGTTCACCATTAAAAACTCCACCATTAGTTCACCATTAAAAACTCCACCATTTGTTCACCATTAAAAACTCCACCATTAGTTCACCAGTAAAAACTCCATTAGTTCACCATTACAAACTCCACCATTTGTTCACCATTAAAAACTTCACCATTAGTTCACCATTAAAAAACTTCACCATTAGTTCACCATTAAAAACTTCACCATTAGTTCACCATTAAAAACGTCACCATTAGTTCACCATTAAAAACTTCACCATTAGTTCACCATTAAAAAACTCCACCATTAGTTCACCATTAAAAACTTCACCATTAGTTCACCATTAAAAACTCCACCATTAGTTCACCATTAAAAACTCCACCATTAGTTCTCCATTAAAAACTCCACCATTAGTTCACCATTAAAAACTCCACCATTAGTTCACCATTTAAAAATTCTACCATTAGTTTACCATTAAAAACTCTACCATTAGTTCACCATTAAAAACTCCACCATTAGTTCTCCATTAAAAACTCCACCATTAGTTCACCATTAAAAACTCCACCATTAGTTCACCATTTAAAAACAACTGCACCATTTGTTCACCATTAAAAACTCCACCATTAGTTCACCATTAAAAACTTCACCATTAGTTCACCATTAAAAACTTCACCATTAGTTCACCATTAAAAAACTTCACCATTAGTTCACCATTAAAAACTCCACCATTAGTTCACCATTAAAAACTCCACCATTTGTTCACCATTAAAAACTCCACCATTAGTTCACCAGTAAAAACTCCACCATTAGTTCACCATTACAAACTCCACCATTTGTTCACCATTAAAAACTTCACCATTAGTTCACCATTAAAAAACTTCACCATTAGTTCACCATTAAAAACTTCACCATTAGTTCACCATTAAAAACTTCACCATTAGTTCACCATTAAAAACTTCACCATTAGTTCACCATTAAAAAACTTCACCATTAGTTCACCATTAAAAACTTCACCATTAGTTCACCATTAAAAACTCCACCATTAGTTCACCATTAAAAACTCCACCATTAGTTCTCCATTAAAAACTCCACCATTAGTTCACCATTAAAAACTCCACCATTAGTTCACCATTTAAAAACAACTGCACCATTTGTTCACCATTAAAAACTCCACCATTAGTTCACCAGTAAAAACTCCACCATTAGTTCACCATTAAAAACTCCACCATTTGTTCACCATTAAAAACTCCACCATTAGTTCACCAGTAAAAACTCCACCATTTGTTCACCATTAAAAACTTCCCCATTAGTTCACCATTAAAAACTTCACCATTAGTTCACCATTAAAAACTTCACCATTAGTTCACCATTAAAAAACTTCACCATTAGTTCACCATTAAAAACTCCACCATTTGCTCACCATTAAAAACTCCACCATTAGTTCACCAGTAAAAACTCCACCATTAGTTCACCATTAAAAACTCCACCATTAGTTCACCAGTAAAAACTCCACCATTAGTTCACCATTAAAAACTTTGCCATTAGTTCACCATTAGTTAATTAGCTCGTCTCTCTGCACACGTTACACACATCTACATGCCTAATTAGAGTTTTTGGGGGCAACACTTCAGCCATGCTAACAAACACTACATCCATGTGGCTTGTTCTCCACTGGACAGACCTGACCAGCTCTATTATTGCCCCTTATTCTGAGCTACACCTTCGTCTTCATTGCATTAATTTAGAAATTTCACAGCTCGCTCCCACCTAAGTCTAAGCTCTCATCCAACGCTGCCAGATTGGTCAGTTTCCTAACGAATCACTTTTGTGAGTTCTGAATTTTTTGTGAGTTCTGATTCTTTTGCTGAAAACTATGGAAGCACTCTAGCAACCCTGTTCCTATCCACATTTTAGCCCAAAGGTTCTAATTGTTGTCAATAGACGTTCCCTCTACAAGAGCTTGTCTGGCCCTGCGAGACTGCACGTTATGCAGGTCAGTCTGCTGTAACGATGGTGATGCTGTACCTCCAGGCTGTGGTCAGGTGCAGGAGGAATGAACACAGATGCTGCGTCCAGAATCTGCTGAGTGCTGCTGGGTACGGCGCCACTTTCAGCTGCTGTCTGGGTTCCAACAGGCTGCAGAGGCAGTGCAGGACTCTCAGGGACAATCTGCTGAATTCTGTCTACAAGGGCTGGACAATAGGTTGAAGAAACATCATTAGGTTACATAGTAGGGTCATTTAAAATTACACCATTAGGAATTATGATAGTTATATAATTTAATATAAAGCACAAACGTATAATATTGTCTTTAACATTGATTTAGTTCTATTTTAATACATTTTTTAATATATTGAATGTTTTTGAATATTAGGATGTAGAGGTGGGCGATAAGATTGTGATACTTCAACATGCAATACACGATATGCATAAGATTATTTATCAGGGGTTTGAGAAATTGGAAGAGACAAAAAAGAACAAGTAGTGCCACATTTAAAAAAATAGAGTTAAAAACTATTAATGCTTTCTATTCAACGTTTCACACCGCTGTTGTTGGAACAAAACCTTGTATCTCCAAGACGACAACTTTACGGGAGAAGTAAAAACTTACTTTATTTTCAATGTAAGTCAATGGAACCAGAGTTTTTTCCAAGCCATTTTGGGCCGTTTCTTTTGGTCTATTTATCATGAAATTTATGTACAATATAAAGGGTAAAGGGAATTTTCAAACTATGTCAAAAAGGGAGATACAAGGTTTTCTTCTGAGAACAGTGATATACTGTGCTACACTAAACTCAATTAAGCATGCTCACGTTGTAGTGTGACATGCAGCTGGTCAGTACTGACTACATCCATAATATACTCAGGAAAGCACACTGTTAAATAAAGAGACCTGATTTATCGCAATAATAATAAATATCATTCTATTGCCCACCCCTATTAGGAAGGACACAGTGAAAGTGCACACAGTGATAAATATGATAAACATAGTTCAGGGTAACCTCAGAATACGCTGAGATACACAATAAAGATCTGAACACCCACCACAACTGGCTGCAGTAAATTTGGGCTCCAAGTCTTCTCTTTGTGGGGGAGACTGAACGCAAGTCCGGTCTGCATGGACGTGTGCCAGAGTGTCATCCTGGGGAGGGAGAGGATGCTGCACTGTGCTTTACTGTGGATGCTGCTTCATCTACATATTACTCAATATAAACTGCACAACAATCAGCGTTGGCCTGAATCAGCGCTACCTCAGCTAAAACCAGCCTTCACTAATGAAGTTCTACAGCAGAGCTCTGCATTAAACTCCTAGGAAGGGTCTCAATTTGGATGCTTCGGTCTGATTTTAGCTCAGTTTAATTCACTTCATATTCGTATAACACTTAACATCAGACGTTCTGTTCTGCATATACAGCACTGGGCGAAAGTTTCAGGCGTCTAAACGAATGTTTAAACAGTTGACCTCAGCAGTGAGTTCATCACAATATACAGTAGAATAAAGTCGTATACATAATTCAAATAAACAGAAAAACAATAAACAGTAACAAGAACTTCTCGGGTCCATATTTTTCACAGCCGCCACAGAGACTCGTTAATATCATCAATTACATCATGAGCTCAATTTACTGAGCACTGATTGGTCAAACCAGGAGCTGCTTTTTAACTACATATAATACTGGGCTTCCTCGAGGAGAGGCTTGGAGATGGGTAAACAAACACACTAACGTCCAGAACATCACTGTTTATTATATATATATATTCTATACATTTTGTTTATTCAAATATTAACACTTTTCTCAGCAAATAAACACAAACTACACAAATAAAAAATAAAATGTGTCTTGGGAGCCTCAGACTTTCGCACAGTGCTGTAAGAATAAAGAAAACTAACTGACTAAATTACTGACGACTGTATCACGACCTACACAGCGCAGTGAGGCAGCCTGGCAGCCGTACTGGTTGCCATCCTTAGGCTGTAAAATGAATGTTTGTCTATGGAAGTAGCATCAGAGCGTTCCCCAAAAACGCAGATGAAACAAAAATGCTGGGGTGTGTTTAAAAAAATGGCAAAATGGACACACAAGGCTTTGTTCCGACACAGGGGCGCGGTAAGGTGCGGTAAGTTGGGGGTTAGTAGCTCATATGTGACGTCATGCAAAGTGATTTGCCTTTATTTATTTCGCTAATTCACATGAAACTGAGCATGTCATGCGGGGCTGATACGAGGCGAGAGATGACCATATACACATGTAAGTGACACATCGAATAGTGGACGCACATCCTCTCCAGTTCTGGACAAACTTTAATGAACAGCGATCAGAGATGTTGAGATGTGCTGCGGCTATCAAATGTGTCACACCCGTGAAGTTACACAGAGAGGCTGAACACTGAAACACACGAAGATCAGGAGATGTAACGGATGATGAAGCATTATTATTACGAGAGATGATTATTTTAAAGTATTAAAAACGAAATACGGCTGCTTTCATTCTCAGTACTACACTGTTACTCTGCACGGACTTTCTTGCTTTGCACCGTAACCTGAGCGTTTGAGGGACACGTCCACAAAGCGGTCAGTTTTCGGCTCACTGTACTGAAAATACGGCGTTCGCGTTAACAAAAACAGGGCTACTACAGTTTTTAATGATAGAAAAATACAAAGTCTGCTCTAAAACAAGCTCATGTGGGTCTCTACTACGCTAAACTAGTATAAAGCTCAGAATGTTTTATTGTTGTTCTCATTACTAGTAACATGGAAATAAGCTGAACAATCTTCTAAAAAGAGCACAACCATGTCAAAGAAAGAAATCCTGATCAGACTGACTAGAATTGAGATACGTTCACTTCACAAGAAACTGTTTTTTGCACTGTAGGCCAACAGTGGCAACATTTTATCATGGCTTTTCATAAAACTTTATGACTGAAGACCTAGGAAGGCCCATCTTGCACTAACAGAAGCTGTACTGATAGACGCTCACGTCCTCGGACAGAAGAACGGACTGGAACAGCATGTACCTGTGCAGACGGCGAGGAGATACAGGGCTCTTGCTGAGGAAGGGAGGACGGCGGCTGCCCTATTTGAGGGAAGGGCAGAGACAACTGGGTGGGCTGGGGCTGAAGGAGAGTGCCATCTGGCAGAGGAGCAGGAGAGTACACCTGCTGCTGTTGCGGGGGAATGAGGGACGGAGGAAGGGCCATGCCCAGAAGTGGGATTGGGGCTGGTAAGCCCAGAGGAGCAGATACAGGGGTCTGGGGGGTTCCTGCTCCAGGTATGGAGGGCATGGTTTGTATGGGGGCAAGAGACAGAGGGGCGTGGACGGAACCGGACGAGTAGTAGGGTGAGGGTACAGGAGGACCACCACTGGGGTAGGGGGAGGAGTATGGGACAGGGGAATAGGGCATTGCCTCACTTCCAACAGGAGTGCCCCCTGTTGGCAGAACAGGGTATGACGAAGGAAACTGAGGAAGAAAAAATAAAATAAACAGAAGTAGGCATGCCAGCAACCACTGGATTGTTTTTGCCACAACAGCTCCCGAAATACTACGGATATTTGGTGGTACAGTCAGTATAATAATTATATTTAAAAGCACAACATTGTACAAATGTCACTCTAGAGAACTGTGGCAAGGCATGCAGTGTGAAGGGTGCTGTGTAATCATACAGAAGTCAGAGACCACCCTTCGTTTATTTAATCGCCAGGCAAAAAAACCATTAAGTACAAATGATTCATTTTGAGAAGACGACTCAGTGCTGTGGGTCTGAAAGGATGTGTAGCAGATTGAGAAGAACCTCACTGAGAAAAGGAGACGGACACATCAAACAAAGAAGCTGGACGATGGACTGACCACCCCAGAGTCCAGAGCTCAGCATCACTGAATGGGTTTGATTACTTCAGGAAATCATCAACCAGCTCCTCAGACTGAGCTTTGGAGGCGTGTCTGCAGATTCTTTGAGGAGCTGAAAGTGAGTCTCCTGAGAATAATGGGAGCTGGAATGAAGGCAAAGAGTGACTCACTAAATACTGAAAATATGGATATTATATTTAGTTGCTGAGGCTTCTGTGAGATTGTTTGTCAGATATATGCTTTGTACGTTTTTCCTGACACTAAAAAATGAACGGCTTGCACTTAATGACCGCTCTGACGTTAAACAAATGAAGGGTGGTAACAGGAAAAGGGTATAAACCAAGCAAGACTCCTTTATCCTTAATCCGAGAGCTAAACCACAGATTTAAGACGAAGGGTTGAACACGTGCACGGCTTTCGCCTTGTTCACCCACCTGTGTGGAAATCTGAAGAGGCTGCAGGAGAGGCGTGGCGTGAACGCTCTGTTGCGGTTGTGGAGGTGGAACGCTGCTCAGCATGGACGCTGCTGACTGGAGCAGACGCTGAGGATGGGCCTGTGCTTCAGAAGATGATTCCACAACTGGCTGCAGGGTTGACAAAGTCTTAGAGGAAAAGAAATCGATCGGTTAGGCAAAGCTGCTTTCAGAAGTACGCTGTTTAGACCGGCGTCACGAAAGCCAATCCCGCTAAAGGAACTTTTCTCCCAAAAACGCTGAAGAAACTGTTGACCTTCATTAACTGTTAAGCAAGGCCAGCAAGGCGTTTTTGGACGAAGCGTTTCTTTAATCTATCTCCAAGAACTGGGTCAATCAGATATTTTAGCCCAAGATTCATTAAGATAACT
This sequence comes from Pygocentrus nattereri, assembly GCF_015220715.1. NCBI lineage: Eukaryota > Metazoa > Chordata > Actinopteri > Characiformes > Serrasalmidae > Pygocentrus > Pygocentrus nattereri. The sequence continues at coordinate 32,412,628 of NC_051231.1, read as the reverse complement.
GTACATTCACAGTATTTCCTATTTAAGATGGTGAGCCAAAGGCCAATGACTGATTAGCTTAGCAACAGGAGGATGAGGGTGTTTCTACAGATCTGAGACGGTGGGTCTACCTGGGACAGGAAAGCTGCAGGATGGAGATAGAGGTGAAACTGAGAGAAATAAAAACACAAGAAAGAAAGACAAGCTAAATTAAAATACTAAGCCACTACACCATGAGAACAAAGGTCAAGTTACTTGTCATGGATACCACCACACACAGACGTTACACACACAAACACTCGATGTGAATCTATGCAGTTACTTCCAGGCAGAAGCGGATGTTGCTCTGTAACTTACGTGGGACTGTCGGGTATCTTACCTCCTGTGCTAGCGGAGCAGCTGGAGCTGGTGTGGCTGGAGCAGACATGGTCTGAGCCAATGCCGCTGTGGGCTGTAAAACAGGAAAATCGTATAAAGAAACTCGTCCTGAAAGAGGAAAACTACACCCAGCTCAAAAGTTCAAAACATTCAGCGGTGCTAATAATGACTGAAAGCTTGCACAGCTCAGTAAGCGCTCTGTATGTCCCAGTCGTCTCCAAACCTGGCACTGGAGAGCTCCCTTCCTGCAGAGCCTAGTTCCAACCAAGTTTGCCGCACCTGCCCCAGCTTATCGACCTCTTTCCAAGTCCCTGATCGACTGGATCGGCTGTATTAAGTAATAGAGTTAAGTAAGTGGTGAGGGAGCACTGCACATCTTCTATCCACATACAGAATGTGTACAGTTTTTTTTCTTTCTTTTCTTTGCTGAGCTGATCAGCTGCCCACCCTGTGCGTCTGATGCTGTTGCCTCTTCTGCCTTGATCGGGTGCTGCTGCTCACCAGCCTTCTGGACCGGTTTGACCACCACTGAGCTTCTTGCTTTTCAATGCTGTGCAGTCCTCACCCTCAGATCTTCTCTTTTCATAGTTTTATTTCATAACGTATTACTGTACAACTGTACATTGAAATAGTGCAATAGTAGTGTATTTTGTGTACATATGTATATTCAGTCAGTATATTTCAGTTGCTTGTTAACACAAATAGCTAATCAGCCAAACACAGCCACAACTCACTGCATTTAGGCATGTAGAGGTGGTCAAGACAACTTGCTGAAGTGCAGACCGAGCATCAGAACGGGGAAGAAAGGGGATTTAAGGGGCTTTGAACGTGGCGTGGTTGTTGGTGCCAGACGGGCTGGTCTGAGTATTTCAGAAACTGCTGATCTGCTGGGATTTTCACGCACAACCATCTCTAGGGTTTACAGAGAACGGTCCGAAAAAGAGGAAATATCCAGTGAGCGGTCAGTTGTGTGGATGAAAATGCCTTGTTGATGTGAGAGGTCAGAGGAGAATGGGCAGACTGGTTTCAGATGATAGAAAGACAACAGGAACTCAAATAACCAACCAGAATCTCTGAGGAACGTTTCCAACACCTTGTTGAAAGTCTGACACGAAGAATTAAGACAGTTCTGAAGGGAAAAGGGGGTCCAACCTCTTACTAGCAAGTTGTACCTAATAAAGTGGCCAGTGAGTGTGTGTGTGTGTATATATATATATATATATATATATATATATATATATATATATATATATATATATATATATTTGGTATTTATATTCCATAAGGGGGCTATGCACCTAAGATTTTCACTCACTTTCCACCTGTGTAAATGTGATGTGACGATAAACATGATTTGGTTTGATTTGATTTGATTTGATTGGAACTAAACTCTGCAGGAAGGGACCCACTCCAGGACCAGGTTTGGAGACCGGTATCTGTACACACTTAAAAAGCTGGTTATTTAGTAAAGAAAATAACTCTATATAGAATCATGAACTCTCAAAGAACCCTCGATACTGAGCATACTGAGCATTCTTTTGTCTGAAAAGCCTTTTCTATGTATGACCTGTTTTTCATGTTGTTTTTGACTCGCCCTTTTGTGCTTTACCCTTTTTGGTTGGATTGCTGTGCACTGTTTGCTGAGTTTTTCGATCCTGGACTGGTTGCTTAATTTTGCTCTTGATGTCCATCGTTTTGGTTATCCAGCTCTCTGGTAGTGACCCTAGCCCGTTCCGACTATGCTCTTTGTCACAATCCCAAACAGTCTAGTACACTTAAACCTTATCTTTTTATCTGTGTACATCTGATCTGTGCTGGCTTAATAATATAAACCATTTACTTTTTTTCCATTCACAGAACAAAGGTACTCTTTAGGGACTAACAGGGTTCAGAGGAGGGAAACTGGGAACAGAAGGAATTCTACAATATTCTTGCAGCACTGAGGCACGGAAGGCACATTCCAGGAGAGGTGTAGGAAGCTTAGCCAAGCAGTAGGGCACCAAACAGGGAGGTATCAATCCTCTACAGCAGAAATATTTCAGTGGGTTCAAAGCTTCCATTTTCTGACATACCATAAGAACTTGTCCAACCTTGATGCCATGTACAGACAACGTTGCTCCAGGTGCCCGGTGTGGCGTAGTGGGTGAAGATCCCTTGCCTTGGATGTTATCTTGAGGAACAGAGATGCTATATGCTGTGGGATCTCCATGGCTACTACCTGGCTGACATGCAGTCCTGTCCATCAGCACTGGAGAGCTGGTGCGGCGATTGATGATGTGATGTAAACAGCGATCAAGGTGAAATAGATCTACACTGTCCCCAACACTGCGGGGGGCAGTGAGGGATACCCCTGAAGAGGATGGGCTAAGAGGGGAACACAGATCAGCGGGAGATGAAGAGGACATGCGTATAGGGAAGCCTGGAGACGTGACTGGTGAGGGGATCAATATGTGTGAGGATGCTGTCCTATACTTTAGGGAAGGGGAAGATGTTGGAAGCAGTGGCTGTACTGGAGTCTTTTCAGTACAGGAATGGTTTTCATGCTTAGGAGATGGGGGTGTGATATGCACTGCAGATGGTGCAGCCTGGTGAATGGGAGACGATCCATTCTGGACTTTTGGGGAGGGCACGTAAATGTGAAATGCAGAGGGAGGGCAATTTCTGGGAGAAGATACCCTCATGTGATTGGGAGAGGCTGGGGTCCTCACTTCGGAAGGATGGACTGAGTGGACTAGACATGGTGGGTTCACACCAGAAACAAGAGCTTGGTTCAGGTGGACCGGTGAGTGGTCAAGTGATCCTCCGCTTCCTGGCCTCGTAGTCAACAACAGCGCCAAGCAGCCATGGCAGAAATGTGGATGACACGATGGGGCAGGACAGTTTCCAAGAGTAGAAGGAATGGCTTGAGTCTGGGGAGTAAGATCTGAGTTGGCATACGAATCAAATCCATGAGCAGACAGTTCAGCTTCCACTGAAGAATCACTCCTAATGGGCAGAGTATCCTTCTGGACTGGAGACACTGAACGTGGACCTGGAGAAACCTGCTCTCTTACTGTATCCCTCTGAGCTGGTGCCTGTTTTGGATAGCTGCAGGGCAAATGGTTCAATGGCTTTAAATGAGTGTGCAAATGTGCTCTCCTTTGCAATGTATCAATAAATGAGGTACTGCCACGTCTGGTAGCAATCAAGTTCTCAATAGACAAAAGAGAATCCTGGGACTCACAGGGAACACTGCCATGTCGCTGAAGTCGGTAACAGGTAAGAAATGAAAACACATTCAGAATTCACATACATGCTCCAAACAAATATATGTATGATTGCAGAGGGAGGGATGTTTGCAGAAAAGGGAACCTATATGTGGACTTACCGGAGGAGATGACTGGTAAAGGCTCTGGTGCAGTTGCACAGATGACTGCAAAAAGGCTCCTTGATGTATCTGTGGGGTGGACTGCTGATAAGCCCCTTGATGCAGCTGGGCTATAGGCTGTTTTTGGGCCCCCTGGTGGAGCTGTGCTGCAGGTTGTTGCTGGATCCCATGGTGCAGCTGAGCACTCGGCTGTGGCTGGACACCAAGCTGTGGTTGGATTCCCTGGAGTAACTGGACAGCAGGCTGCTGCTGGATTCCATGGTGCATGTGTATAGTAGACTGGGGCTGGGCCTCTTGACACAACAGGGCACTTGGCTGTTGCAGCTGGGTAGTGGGCTGTTGTGGAGCTCCAAGATGTGCAACAGGTTGTTGTAGGCTCTCTTGCTGGGCCAAAGGTTGCTGTTGGGGTCCTGGGTGCACTTGAGCAGCAAGCTGCTTTTGGGCTTCTTGGTGCAGTGGAGTCAGGTGTGGTTGAGCCCCCTGCTGCAGCTGAGCCAGGAGCTGTGCTGGAGGGCTAAGGAGTCTCTGGGAAGTGGAGAGGGACTCTTGTAGGGTCTGGTAGGGAACGCTGTGCTGGTTACCCAAAGCTTCTGAAATCACAGTGGAACTGACTGTGATGTCTGCTGTAAAGATAAAGAAAAGGAATAAAAAGTAAAGCATCAAGAGGGAAAGAGAAATCCACTGTATGCTTGCAGCTTTCCTCTCTGTCTGCAGGTACATATCTCCCATTATCTCCACAGAAGAGAGCACGGAGAGCTAATTATACTTTTTTATTCACAATTATAACTGCTAAGTAATTATAACTGTTAGGGTGGAAGCAGATACTGTAACCATGGAGGAAACAGCTGTGGGTGAGCGACAGTTTCATGGTCATCTGAAGGTTCACTGATGACTCATTCTGCTGACTCACTGGTGATGTGAAACCCTGCAGCCAGCAAAAAATTCCCAGCACTGTTTAACAATGCCTTTTCTCATGGCTTACTAGAACAGAACCCAATGTGTCTGAATGTGTTAATGTGAGTTTGAAATGGATTAAGAATTAAAGCCTATGGACAGCTATTGGTTAGCCTTTTAAGGTAGAAAACCAAGGTGGCTCAGATTAAACATTTTGCAGTCGGTCAGTTTTGGACTCTTTCATAACTCTTTCAAAATTCTTGCTTGATAATCCGTTAATAATCTGACTAATAGTTCAATCAGAATGTAATACATCAATGTATACACCTCAATCGGAATAGACTAGTCTGACTGAGGCCTTTAGGAATAGGTGAGTAATCCTGTAAATAATCCGTTAAATGGAACAATAATATCCGTGTAAAGGCCTGTATCTGATTACATTCCCTATCGGAAAGTTTCAGTCCGTTCTGCATGTGCGTCGCGTCACAGTGAGAGTTTATACCGTTCAACATGGCGGAGCAGAAACTGGTCTGCAGAGGAGACGAAGTTCGTGCTCTGATCTTTAAAAGACGGCGGTGGGACGGACGTCCAGCTTATGTGTCTCAGAGCACGACGTCTTCCTCTCGGCCTTCTTTAAAAAGGACATGTGAAGGACGTTTTCCTGAGTCTGACGTCATTTTAAAGCAGTTAAAAACACAAGCACTGCTCACTGCTGCTCATCTCACTCTGACTGGACCTCACGTGATCCTGGTTGTCATTCGTAACGTCTACACTAAGTGGATCTCCCTGCATGCACGTAATTGTGGATCTGGTTACTTGTAGTGTGAACGTAAACAGAGGTTTTCCATCAGATTGTTGAGTAGATTGAGCGTAAACACCTCAGTCTTAATCTATAATTGGAATGTATTCAATTGGATTGGCAAAAATCTTTGCATGCAAACACAGACAGTGATTCATTTTACTGATTTTTTTTATTTTTGATGTATGTTTTCTTATGGATAAAACTGACAGCACCATTATTAATTTGAATGAATAATGAAATTAATGATAATTACTTGTGAAAGTGTAAACAATGAACAGGCCTAATTATTCTCTCTTTGTAGTGAAACATGCATGTATTTTATTTGTATCATGTCTCAACAGTGTATTATACAATTTATCACACTATTGATACGGAACATGCAGGAATAGAAGGTACTTACATGTAACAGTGCTGCTAGTGATGGTGGGGACACTACAGAACAGGGTGACCTGCTCGCCCTCAGGCTCCTCTGGCTCAGCTTGGGGGAGGGGTGTACCACCCTTTGGTATTCCAGAGGGGGGAACCTTGAGTAGGTTCTGCATCTGGGTCTTTGCGGACTTCACCTCAGCCTGGCCTTCTCCTCCGGTGACAACTCGCTCCCTGTGCCATTTAATCAGAGCCACACGGTCCCGAATCGACTTGCTCACGAGTTTCATGTCACATTCCAGGAAGAAACCAGATTCAACCTACAGGACAAAAAAACAGTTTTCAGTTTTAAATCTAACTTTTTTTAATTTTACTAATAATATCAATCAATCAATCAATGAACCTTCATTGAAACTGTACATTGAGGAAGACCCTCACTTACAATGTAGCCAAGACAAAAATCAGGGATTAAAAAAAAACTTATTGTAAAATATTAAATGCTAAAAAAGGTAATAATAATCATAATAGTAAATGTAATAGTAAAAACTAAATAAAATTGAAATGGCAATAAAAATCAAGTCAAATCATGTATAAAAATCAAGAAATTAAGAAATAACATAAAACAACATAAAATAATGATAAAATATTTCATCTAACTTATAACACAATTTTACTAACAACATAAACCAATCAACCTTTATTTAGGCTCGGAGTACACGGAGGGAGACCCTCATTTACAGTGTAGCCAAGCCAATACAGATGAATGAAAAAATTGTAAACATATATCAAATGAAAAAAAAATCATAATAGTAAATTTAATAGTACAAAAATGTAAATGAAATAAAAACTGCAATTAATAAATGAATAAATAACATACCAAATCCGGATAAAATATTTCATCTTATAACATAAGTTTACTAATAATATCATCCAATCAACCTTGATTTAAACTCAAAGGAGACCCTTATTTACAATGTTGTAGAGCCAGTACAAAAATCAGGGACAGAAAAAAATTGGATTGTAAAAATATATTTAATGCTACAAAAAAGATAATAATAATCATAATAGTACATTTAATGGTTACAAAAATATTAAATTGCAATTCATATATTTAAAATCAATAAATAACATCAAATAAGGATAAAGTAAATAAAAAACATACTTAAAATGTATAAAGGATACAAGATGTAAAACAATAACTTTGTAGTAGAGGGAAAAGTTGTAAGGATTAATAAAAGTGAAGAAAACTTTGATTTGGAAAGTGGAAAGTTCTTTATTCTTTGCGAAACTGTTTTGCATAGCATACTTAATTTTTCCTTGTATTTCAGACCATTTTGGACTGACAACTTACCGTGCGCCTACTTTAGCACTACAGCATCACATACTAAAATATAAATGTGAAAACACTTATTTAAAATTTCAGCTCTTAAATCTGACAAACTCTGCACGTTTTGCTTCTAAACACTTTCCCCTCCAGTCATATTCGACTTCGGGCCTGTAGCTCAGATCAAAATCTCGAAAACCCGTGGAAATAAACTTTAACGGTTCACTGAAGGTATTTAAACTCCACTTACGCCTGACAGAGTTCGGGATGAACTGAACTGTCTGTCCTGCTTCAGATTAATTCCCTCTGCTTTCCCTTCTAACAGGGAGATCAGTGACTCTGCTCCATTTCAAAATGATTAATTGATGAATTCTCTTCCTCCCAAACCACTTTTAGCAGTGAATTCGGAGCGTTGTGCTTTGTGTGTTTAGAGTTGGGCAAACAGAAGAGTGAGCTGTGGAAAAACTGTCGTTTCACTGAATTTTCTTCTGTGCCTCTCTACAGAATTTCCAGATGAACAGAAAAGGAGACAATTTGTAAATCCTACTGTCAGAAATGTGATGTCAGTCATGTCGCTGCGGTCGGAACAAAATCTCATATCTCCACAACGGGAACTTTACAGGAGAAGCAAAAAACGACTTTACTTTTGATGCAAGTCAATGGAACCAGACGTCTTTCCAAGTCATTCTGGGCCGTTTCTTTCAGTCCATTCATCATAAAACTTACACACAATATAAAGGACGACAGCTGTTTTAAGATTATGTCAAAACCTGAAAAACGTCAAATATGGAGATACGAGGTTTTGCTTCGACAGCAGCGATTTGCAAAGTCTGAACAAAGCTGATTACATTACAGTAAAAATTTTGTTTCTCTACAATTTAACCCGTGTGTGGTGTTCAGGTCTGTGGGACTGGTGTTCAGTGTTTACCAAAAGAAAAAATGATGTGATTTATTCTTATTTCAGCCTCAAATTCTTGGCCTTTGCTCATTTTCTGTGAAGACCATATAAAATAACCCATTTTCAGTGTCTTCACTCTGTTCACCCCCCACACACTTATATTACACATGTGGTGTTGGGCTGAACCCATGGGGAGTGAAAGTGTGGAGGTGCTGTGTCCTTCACTCTGTTCTCCTCCTACATGGCCTGCTGTTAGTGTGTGTGTGCGTGTGTGTGTGTATGTGTGTGTGTGTGAGGGTGGACAACATGGACAGGCTGCTGACTGGCTACAGCTGCTAAAGGAGAACCCTACTTGTGATTTTTGTGATATTTTAAACATCTGGTATTTTTTACATAAATTGTCATGGCTGCATTAATTTAAACAAACAAGCAGACCACAGAGTAAAAAACACACCATACAAGGGTTAAATACGTTAAATACGGCTTTTTTCTGCTAATTGCATCGCACAATATATGTTTATTTGGTGAGTAGAACATTGAAAAGCATCGAAAATGTGCGGTAACTTTTGTCCAGGTCACATTTCATGTTCTACTTTGTTCTAAGAAGTTAAATTCGGCAAATAAACAGTAATCGTGCATCAAAACATGAATGTTCTCTGTAGAGGAAGTGCAACTTATTTACACTTCAAATCAACAAAACATAACTTGACCAAACGTTTGGACACCACTATGCATACTGCATATCAAATCTACAATCAAAGGGCCAGACTGACCGGCCAGCGTAAACTTTCTTCAGCGTTTATATCGCGCTGCTCATGTTTAATACAGATTTTTCACATGGAAGTTCTACACAGTTAACCCTCTAAATAAGCGCCTCTCTTAGTAAAGCTTCCCATAAGTCTTTGGGGCTGATTTGTGTGTATCCATGAGACAGTTTCCTCTATTTACCATTTCTTGGGCGACGGCGTCTGGGACCTCTCTCTCGAGGTCGAAGGTGAACTCGATGGCGCCACTGTCCTTGTACTTTCCTTTCAGCTTCTTCTGGTCCTCGACCCACAGCCTGAGCGCGATGGACGTCTTTTTGCCATCATCTTCCTCTGCAAGTTCTACCCTGACGCCAGTGTCCTCTGCAAAGAACGCGTGATTCAGGAGGTCCTTTATGGAATATCTGAGGAGAGAGAGGAGCAGGCTTAGACCGGACTTTTAGATCCGTAACGTATTTCTTCCTGCATGGATTGCTGGACTGGACTTTTCACTGTGAACCACCTCATCTTACCCACGAGCGCCTGCGATTCTGTCTGCCCGTTACAATATGACAGTATTTATCGTATTATGATGCATTATGCCACAGTATGTCACATATTGTGTATTTAAAAAAAAAAACTTCTTAAAACATCGCAATGTTGCATTTTTGCCATATCAGCCACCTCTACACACTTACAGAAATTACGGTTCTTCAAGGGTTCTTTACTAAAAAATATGGCTCTATATACAACAATGAATCCTCAAAGAACCCTTTGCATGATTAGTGGGTGCCTTGCATCATGAAAGGGTAGGGAAGTTGTAGGGAAGTCCTTACTTGTGGCACATCCAGTCAGAAGAACACTATTTCATTATTATTCATATCCATATTGCATTATCATTATAGCCAATAGCTTCACTGAATGTCACATTTCATGGCCACAGAGTGCAGCACTATTGCACAGCATCAAAGCAAACCAGTTTTTTTTTAAAAAACATTGATCACACCAGGTTTGACTTTTTTTACATGATGTGTTTTCACTCAATCAATCAATCAATCAATCAATCAAAGATTACATATTAATCATTAACGTGGTATCTGTCCAGCTGTGCTCTTACCTCTCCTCCCAGTGATGGCGAATGCACTCCCCTATGATCTCCTTAATCTCAGGTACTGACACCTTACTGTAACTGGCTGGCTTCACACCCTGAAGAAGCAAACAGTCTTATAAACGTAAATACAGGTTCATAACAACAGCCGTAAAAATAAGATATTACATCGTAATATTCTCATAGACTAAATATTATCCACAACATGAATTACATTATTAATTGTTTTGCATATAATCTTTTTATTGTTCATTTATCAACCCACTAGTATACAATCCTACTAAAATGTACTAAAGGTGAAGCTAAGGGGAAAAAATACGCCAGATGTCTTTAATTAAAATCCAATAAGGTCCAGTTAAAGAAAAAGTTCCTTAAGAAACATCATAATGTTGTAACTGGCATCGTGACTCAGTGCCATATACTGTTTACTGAAGTAGCCGAGTAGGAATATCAACACCTTATACAGTCGACAGCTGAACATCAGATCAAATAAAGTCCGGGTCAGTCAGATTTCAGTAATATTTATGGTCAGTTTCCTCTTTTCAGATCACGACGTCTGAAATAATCTGACTCACTTTCTTCTCTGACTGCTGTTTCTCGCCTTATCCCTCCCATGTGTGAGCGTCACTCAGTCGAGTCTCAGAGCTCATCGTAATGCACAGATTTGTTTGGCTGAGTAGCGTCACGTGTGATATTTACAAGCTAATGCCTGGAAAAGTTACGCTGGTTAAAATAGGACCACCCCATCAAAATTTAATTCTCTATAATATGGTTATTTTCCAACCGGCTACGTGAATGAGAGAACCGGCACAGGTCTACAGTTGAAGATTTAGCTTTTTGCGTCTCATAGCCGTGATTCCCAATCCTGGTCCAGGACATTTAGTGTTCTTCATGCTTCCACACATCCACACCAACTCGGGAAGGGTTTGCTAATGAGATGATTAGTTGTATCAGGTGTGTTACAGCAGCAAAAACTTCAAAATACCAAAACATAGAGCGGATTTAAGATCTGTTGATCTTCACTGTAGCCACTGCGGCAGGTACTCACGCTGGTGACTTTGCGGTAGATCTGAGCAGCGTTCTGGCACTCTGAGTACGGGTACTCGGAAGTGGCCATCTCCAGCATGCACATGCCGAAGGCGTAGACATCAACTGCCTCGTCATAGTGTTCTTCATACATTTCTGGGGCCATGAACTCAGGAGTGCCTGTCAGACAGCAGAGAAAAACACAGGCAGGACTTACAATACAACAGGAACAATCTGTGATATAAGATAAACAGTGAAGACCTGTGACGGCCAGTGGCCCGAGAACAATATCACAGACAATAATATTAAATATTCCACACTCACAGCCAAATGACACAAGCGGGAAAATCTGCTGACAGTGTAGATTCTACATTCTCTGTTCATGTTTGGCATGTGCTGCAGTTCCCCCATGATAAGGATAAGGGCTTAGCAAATATGTGTCTGTGTGTGTGTTTGTTTGTGGGTGTGTGTGTGTGTGTTGTGCGTGTGTGTGTGTTTGTTTGTGTGTGTGTGTGTGTGTGTGCGTGTGTGTTTGTGAGTGTTTGTGAGTGTTTGTGTGTGTGTGTGTGTGTGTGTGTGTTGATAATGAATGTAAAAGCCATTCATATATATATATTAATGGTATTTACATTCAGTGTCGACACGTATCGATATACATATATAAATTTGTAAGTTTTATATAAAATATTTGCTTAATGTTTATGATGGCCATAAATCATTTTTTGAGGGTGTATTTCGAGTAACTATAATGACAACAGGTGACATAACACGACAACTAGTCGCACTGCAGTGATGTTCCACCCTAAGGCTGGAAACCTTCTCAACATAAGAACGTAAACACAGGTGACAACACGCCTCATACACACGATCCTACTGTACAAACAGCGTAAGCCAGCGTGCTTAATGGAAATGTGGTATACCCTCAGCACACTCGAGGTTGTGCTACACTGTGAGACATTGGCACATTGATGTGCTGATCTGTGTTCTATGAGTGCCAGTGCGACCCAGGGTACAGCATAACTGTGTAACTATGTAATCCATTATGTAATCATTTCTATATTTATATACAGCAAAACAACAATAACTTGAGACTTTCTTGACCTACATGTAAAAAAGATGTACTGTATGTACAGTGGTGCTTGAAAGTTTGTGAACCCTTTAGAATTTTCTATATTTCTGCATAAATTTGATCAGATTTTCACACAAGTCCCAAAAGTAGATAAAGAGAACCCAGTTAAACAAATGGCACAGAAATATTATACTTCATTTGTTTCTTGAGGAAAATGATCCAATATTTGCGAGTGGAAAAAGTCTGTGAACCTTTGCTTTTGGTATCTGGTGTGACCCCACTGTGCAGCAATAACTGCTACTAAACGTCTCCGGTAACTGTTGATCAGTCCTGCCCAGCAGCTTGGAGGAATTTTAGCCCATTCCTCCGTACAGAGCAGTTTCAGCTCTGGGATGTTGGTGGGTTTCCTCAAAAACAGGCCAAAACCATGATACTACCACCACCATGTTTCACAGATGGGATAAGGTTCTTATGCAGGAATGCAGTGTTTTCCTTTCTCCAAACACAGCGCTTTTCATTTAAACCAAAAATGTCTATATTGGTCTCATCCGTCCACAAAACATACTTCCAATAGGCTTCTGGCTTGTCCAGGTGATCTTTAGCAAACTGCAGACGAGCAGCAACGT